>NC_134483.1:117818786-117841286 GCF_040206685.1 Ascaphus truei | reverse complement strand
CGACACTATATTGTAACAGCGAAATTACGTAGTTTGCAGAATTTCTTAGATGGGACCTTTCTTTTGTCATTGAGGCCATGAAGAATAAAAAAAAGAAGCAGAAATCTCTAGTTGCAACTTTGATTCAAAAGAATGGTAGCGATCCTTGTAGAAAGAATAAAAATAACGTATTAAAGGTTGCAGCATCGATTGTAGATTTAGCCCCAGATCCACAAAATTCATATTTTTTTTTAAAACTGGACCAGAGTGAATAATGGGCCGTTCTGTGTAATCAAAGGTGTATTTACATTTCCATGATAGTATACTAACTGCTTAGTTTAGCTGCTTTGTATAAGTAACTGAGCCTTTGTATTACAGGCAGTTAAACTTAGGACATAAAGGGCTGTTCAGCTTGCAGCCTGGGGGCGAATGTGGTCCCTGAGAGCCTTTGAGCGACCCCTGAACTGCCTGCTGCTGCTAATCTCATTGTATAGGCAGTCCTCAGTTATCCGACACAATGCGTTACTCAAAATGGCGTTGGATATCGAAACGTTGTAAAGCAAAACACGTTTTCCCATAGGAACACTGTTTAAATGAAAGGTTCCGTTCCTGAAGCCATTTTTAACACTAAAATACACCAAATATTTTACGCAGGCAATAAGATATGCAGCACACACATAAATTATATAGTGTCTATACTGTATTATATATATAATATAACATAATAAATAATATATTATATAGTATAATATAATATTATATATATGCTCTTACGACGCTTTGCAACGTTGTTTGTGTATGTGTGTATATTTATACACACATACACATAAACAACGTTGCAAAGCGTCGTAAGAGCGTTGGATAAGCCGTTTTGACGTTGTAAAAATGAACATAGGTATGCATTGCATAGCGTTGGATAAGCCATTCGTTGTAAAGCGAAGCGTTGTAAAACGAGGACTGCCTGTAGTTGCCTAGGAAGCAAAGTGCCTCTTTTTGTTTTTAGACACACTTGATGCATATATTGTAATGTTAATAGAGAGAGAGCGGGCACTCTAGGACTTCGTTTTTCAATAAACGTTATTTATTTTTCCAAGTCCTACAGTGCCCGCTTCCATCTTTTCTGTATTACAGTCCCCAGCGGCTTGCACCCAGTCAGGATAGTGATATTAATAGAATAATGTGTTTAAGATCAGTCTCTAAAATAGACCAATCGGAATAATAATCGGGGAGGATAATGTGCAGGTGAATAAATAATGAAATGTAGTGCATAAACACTGAAAGCGAATGATGAACAAAATAACCCTCATTAGGAGGGATCATCTCAAATTAGGATGATGTCAGAATCTAAACAGATAATGGAAAACTGGGACACCAATATTCTTGGAGTCTTCAAATAAATTACCGTTTGTGGTAGAGACCAAGGGCCCGGCAGCTCTTGAGAGGGAAAACTGATCCAACAAAAGTAGTGAGAAAGAGGGAAGAGAACGCAGATGTTAACTTGTTTAATATGACAAATGCCTTAATCGTATATTAAAAGCGAGCAATGACAGTCAAATATAAAAGTTCATAAAAGAATTGGATAAAAAAATCTATATAACGATATAGTCACCAGCCGAAATATATTGAAGACTTGGTCCCGATGTGCTTCACAAAAGTGTTAGCCGGACTATGCCAGAGATGTTCCGCTTGAAAAATTTGTAGGAAGTGCAGATTTAGGCAATCTGATTATGAGGAGTCACAGCTGGAAGCGTTATACCAGGGAGGAAATTCGAACTGCAGCAGTGCTGAGTGAGACGGCCCTCCGTCTCTCGATCTCTACAGACGTCTCGAGCAGAGTTCAAGCAGTGGAAGACATCGGGGTTCATGAGTTCAACAATGAACACAATATGTGGCAGATGGACAGTAAACTTCACGTCAATGTTGTCTAATGATTGAACCCACAATGATTCTTTTCCAATTCTGCCACATGGATATAGTCTGCTGTATGCGTAAAACGTAGAGCGTTCCCAACTGCAGATAGCCTACATCTACAAAACCGTGGAGGCAGGGGGATATTCGGCTAGTCCCAACCTTTGGCTAGGTGGAGGTTTCTATCTAAAGATAGATTTGCACCTCTGGAAGTGGATCACCCCACCAATTATATCCAGAATGATTCTGTGGATATGGAGGCCCGAGGGGCTGCTAGATATAAAAAAAAAATATCTCCCTTATAGCTCCACCACTAAACCGTTTGTCCTTTTTAGACCAACCCCACACACAGGGACTCCTCAGGAGAGAGATGATCCACTGTGGGATTGAATAAAGAGCGGTAGAGGAGTTGGAGCAGGTAGAGCTTGTTCAAAGGAAGGAGATTAAACGATCAATAGTATTGCCAGAACCTAGCAATAGCTTTAATCTCTCTTCTCATATACTTACTATATCTCATACCTCTTTGTTAAGCAAAGGCCTATCAATTGCTCCTAGCACAGGACCGAATTCGCTTGATCTATTTGTGGATCTGATTAGTTTTACACGTAAACTCACTCTTGGGAGATATTTGTCTATGAAGGAGTCCAAGATTGTTACACCTATATTTAATACCCAAGAGAATATTTGTATTCAGGCTCTATCTTCTCTTTTGGCAGAATCAGAGAGGCTGGTATATAGGGATTTGTGGAAGCAGTAAATCTATTTCAGTCCAGTAGTGGCGACACTATAGACCCTATAGCCCTGATCCATCGAACTCTTCTGTTTCGATGGGTATCACACACTCTCCTTTTAGACCTAAGTCTCTTTTCTTACCATACAAGTCTAAGGGACGTTTTGTGAAAGTCCAGAAAAGGGTATCTGGGGCTCGAGTGTTCAGACATTAGAAAAAGGGTAAACCCCCTCCCCCCCAGCTTTTCTTAATAAGATCTTTAGTAATTAATTGATGGAGTATTCCTTTAAGTGATTCCAAACACAGCCTAAGAACCACAACAAGCAAAAGGATTTGGGGCAGGTTATATATGAAGATGGCGCCTACCTGGATTTTCTATCAATACAGCATACACCTCCAGGATATGAACAGTGCAAATTCTCAACCTCCTTTGATAAACAGGCTTCACCCCCTTGTACTTTGGTTCATGCAAACAAGCTGCGTAGTGAGACAATGTAACTCACGTGTTGCTGCTGTGGGATGTCCTTCATTCCTTGAAGTTTAACTTTGTAGCAGGAATCCTCGGTGTGTGAATACACTGGGTAAATGCAGGAACACGGGAAAAATTGGAGAAGAGGGTGACCCAATATTTAAAAAATATAAAGGTTTAATAGAACATGTAAAAACAGGTGAAAACGAATGCCCGACATGTTTTGCGCTAAGTGCTTTATCATGGTCTTTAAGGGAGGTTTTGTGGAATCTTTTTACTCCCTAGTACTTCAGGATTTAAAGGGGAACAAAATGCTCCCCAAATCTTTGAATCTGTCTATTAAGAATAAGCGCATCAGACATAGAAGTAACAATAGGAAAAGGAGTCCTTGCCCCAAAGAGCTTACAATCTAAGTGGTAAGTGGGGTGAGCTTACAGAGACTGTTTTGGTAAGTGCGTCTGCAAGGGGCTAAGGTCTGTGCATATGTGATGTATCAACCTGCTTCCTTAAAGATGTGAATTTTAAGAAAGGTCCTCAAGGTGGAGAGAGAGGGTGCCAGACGGATATTGAGGGGAAGGACATTCCAGAGGTTTGCGGCATTGAATGAGAGGTTTTAGGCGGAAGAGGGTTTTAGATGCAAAAGGGGTGCACAGAAGACCTCCTTGAGCAGGACGCAATGCGTGAAATTAGGACTGAGATGTAAGGATGGACAGAAGAGTGTGTAGCCTTAAAAGTGAGGGGGAGACTTTTGTAAGTAATACGAAGTGTAATAGGAAGCCAGGAGGGGGGATTTCATCAGGAGAGACACCGAGACAGATTTAGGAGAGCGTAAAAGAAGGAAAAAACTAATTTGACTTGTTTTCAGTTCATGTAATTTGAAGTAGAACAGATGTGATGCTTCCAAAATTAGAGAGAATTCCTCCACGGCATGTATTAATAATCAGGATGACAATGGGGAGTCCATGAATAATAAGGCATATATATGGCAAGGGCTAAGTGTCTAGTGGGGTCCAATTGACCTCCACAGCTTAAACACTATATGAACCCAGCCAAGTGACCAATATATAAATAGCAAAAGCACAGATCTACATATATATATATGTTGGGGCACTGCAGCCCTTTACCTTAGTGCTTAGCAGGACTTCCAGACATCCAGGGCGTGCAGCCCATCCAGGTAGGTAAACAGCAGGAAGCAGGATGATGTGCACGAAACGCGTAGGTGCGTTCGTGTTGTCCTGTTGCTGCACCAACCTGCATTAAACCAGACCTATCGCATCATTGGAGTGCGTACTTTTGTTTCATACCCTCCGGTCCCCTCGGGAGTTGGATTTTCGTGGCTGTGCGACTCATCATCATCCTGCTTCCTGCAGTTCATGTAATTTGCAAGGAAATTAGAATTGGAGAACACACATTTTAGGACTTCCGTATAGGAACTTAATATTGTATTGGTGATCACCAGAACAAGGTCAAAACAAGGGTTGTTAGTCAGGGTTTGAAATACTGTATGCTGCATTTGTAAGCCAGGCATATTCATACTTTAGTTTTATATTGATGAACTGCTGCTCTGGACTACAGTCAGTTAGTTATTCTAAGCACCACTTCATAATTCCCATTTAATTGTTACTTCAAATGAATAGGCCTGAGAAAGTAACCGCTGAAGGGCAGCCTGAGAGGGTAGTGAGGATAACGGTGCAGTTTAAACCCGCATCTATATTTTATTACATTTCATGATTCACTGTTCTAATAGCAGGCGAGTGTTTTAAAATCTAAAGTTCCTGCTCCTGCCAAGAACATTGGGTTGGTTTAATCTGTTAAGGACACAAGCACCTCGTCATTAGGAACAAATCAAAATGACAATCAATACAAGTCGATTTTCTGAAAACCTATATAATGTTTATTAATTATTTGTAGCTGTCATGGAAATTAGGACGACATTGAAAAAAAATTGTCATTTTTTTTTATACGGGGAAAAAAATTAGGCAATTTGTTTTTTTTTTTTAAACATTTTTGAACTTCTATACATGAGTCAACTGCTACAAATACAACAATTACACGTTAATAGTCACATGTTAAATGACCGATACAGGTATATTAATATACATATTCGTGATGAGCCTTATAACATTAAAAGGATGCTTCTCATTTTTATTGGATTTTTCTATGCAAAAATGGATAATGACCACAGAGATTAAAGATGGCAGAACATTTACAATAATGTCTTCTAACTCGGGGTGAAGGTACTGGCTGAAAGCAATGACACGGACTTTCAAGCAGAGGAGCCTGGCTAGAATCCCGGTGTCGGCTTCTTATGACCTTGCGCGTTCGTTCTCTGTACCTCAGGCACCATAACATAGATTATAATCTCTTTGAGCACGGCCTGTGCCTGTAACTCTCTATGTACAGCGCTGTGTACGACACGATAGAGATATATATATATATTTATATTTCTTTATATATTATACTGCTATTGTCATGGTAAAGCACTTTGAGTTCCAACACACTATATGAGATAGTTATTACATAGTTATCATTTAAAAATAAGGGAAATAGATAATTACAACAAAGATTAAAGATTGCTTAATAGTTACAAATATCACAAGCTCCACCATATTTTAACCTGTTTTGTGTCAACTAGCTTTAGAATCGGTGGCCTCCTATATATTATGGTGAGAAGTGGGTTAGTGTCAAGTTGATGCGTTAATTAGCATTCATTTCAATGGGAGCTTATGCATTACTAATAATGCATTGTCCTGCTTCTCCCAAATCGCCCTGAGTTCTAAGGTAGGCCTCTTGTGCTTTGCGGCTTATCCCCTTATCCTCACCTCTCCTTTCTTTGTGTCACACTGGCATCTACCCCCCACGGATATTGTTAGGGGGGCCGTACACGTCCGCATGAATGTTGCAGCTGGGGTCATGCATGTCTACTAATGCTTGGTGCCCGGGAGCAGGGGAGGGGCCGCCCCAAAAGCACATGATGGCGGTTACAGCCCAAAAGATGCTTTTATGTTTATTCTGATTTAACACTGCAGACTGATGCAATTAGCTGGCTGGCAACCTTATTTACTGTCTGTGTGCTTTGTCTGTCTTGCAGCGTAATGGCTGTATAAATTTGTAGAGCGCTGCTGCGTGTCTGGTAGGCTCTATAAAACAATATATACATGCAAACCTAGTGCCAGGTAGTGGGGCAGGAAAAGTGGTGAACTGTGCTTCCTTTAAAAAGATTAAAATACTATAATGTTCCTTCTCTGGGTCAGCTGACATGTATGCCTCATCCCCTACTGTGCAGTGTTCCTCACTTTTATCCGTTTGCCTAGTGATGGTGTCGGCATTTATTTTAAAGATACTGTCCCTCCTTGCACAAAAGTGAACGAAGGGCAGTGACATGTTTAATGTGTTACAAGTAGGTGACGGACTATTTCTTTTGTAATTGGACAAGTATATTCAAAAACATTTGAATGTTTCCATAGTAAACAGTGCTTTTGTTGACGGTCTTTATCTGAGGTCTTCTGTTGACTGTTCTTCTGCTTTTTTTTTTTAATTCTTTTTTTTTAAAAGTAATTATGATGCCGTTGTTGCCAAACAGATAACTATAAAAGGCAATAGGGAAGCTATAAACTTGAATTTCAGAGGCCCCACAGATAATTCTGCATTAAAGTCGTTCAGTTTAGATAATCTCGGCCAGTGTTTATCGACCGGGGTTCCTTGGAACCCTGGGCATCCCTAAAGGGTTCCCTGCAATTTTCAGGTAATTTGAAAATTGTATCAAATACAGAAGAATTTGCAATTTTTCTGATCTCAGACGCACTATTAGAGAGGGTTGGGGTTCCTTACAATGTATCTGATATCAGACACGCTATTAGAGAGGGTTGGGGTTCCTTACGATGTATCTGATCTCAGATACACTGTTAGAGAGGGTTGGGGTTCCTTACAATGTATCTGATATCAGACACGCTATTAGAGAGGGTTGGGGTTCCTTACAATGTTTCTGATATCAGACACACTATTAGAGAGGGTTGGGGTTCCACTGATCTAGGTGAATCATAACTTCATTCTCGCATAAATACATCTTCAATTGAATTGATGCATTCTGCACTCCTGAAATGTGAATATTTAGGATATTATTCAAAAAGCTTTGCACTGCCTGCAGAATGTACATACGTCTGGAAAGCTGACCAATGACCTTTGTATAGAAAAGGGCCCTGCTGCATTTGTCAGGAAGCAAAGTGATCAGACTCTAAGCCCAGGTAATAAGATATAATGAAAACACTTGTAACAGGGATGTTTGTGTTTATTGCTTAGTTTGCATCAGCCTGTATTCAGGTAATTCTAGAAGATACTCCACAATGGTCGTTTTCGGGCAAAAGTGCCAATTGAAGTCATCGGCGATTCGGACTCTATATAATTACCCCCTAAGGCCATTACGGTGGTTAAAACGTGATGGTCCTAGGGGGTATGGAGGACCCTTATTTTTATTTTTATTTCAGAATCACCGCACTACTAGGTTTATATATGCAAACTTGCATTTGTTTCAGTTAGAGGTAGGGCTTTATTTTAAATCGCCTTTCTCCATTCCATCACAGCATGTTTTTTGCTGATCTTTCTAAAATATTGTCTGATGTTTAATACCGGTCAATATTTTTCTTAAATGTATCTTAGACCATCACCACTACTTAAACAAACAAATGTTATCCACCTCTATCACTGGTCCTTGTTCTCGATGCTGTGAAGTCGCTTCCCCATGTTGGATACGATTTTAGTTAGTTTCATGTCCGTTTCACAACATATTGGATAGATGCCATCATTTATTTTTTTTGCTTGGTCCCTGCAGTCTACATATTGGCTACCATCCGATAACCCCAGCCAGATTCTAAGGCAGTGGAAGGCAACATGATGTACTTAAATGGCTGCACGTCTGGTCCTTGAGCTCTCAAAAGGGCCGCACATTACCCCTTTGATGCCGGAGGGGCCAGAAGCCACAGCCTCTCCGGCACTCGGATTCATGTGACCACTCTACAGGATGGTCCCGTGATCACTTCATCAGGTGTGACTGAAGGAGTGGGGCCGCACCCCTTCTGTCCACTGTAATTTCAGATCTCGTCCTACGCTTTGTGCCCTTCGAGCATTTTTTTATGTGATGTAGATACTATATTATGGGGCTCCACACAAAAAAACATATTTAAACATCATATTTAAATATGCATTACTTTTTAATTTTTTTTTAAAAAGGTACAAAGCAGGGGTATTCGGAGCTGAACACGTTAATTTAAGTTCTGGTGTCCCCCTGCTCCCCGAGATACTGAAGTAGGTGCTTCCAATATCTCTGTTCAGTTTAAAGGACCTGCATCACGCAGGCCGATAGGACGCCACAAGGGCTGATGTTGCGTGTTCCTATTGGCCCGTGGGACCTTTAAATTGCCATATTGGGTGCCCAGCTGGAGCCACTACTGGCATCACCTTCCAAGGTTCGTATCTCTGGAAGCAGGGGGTCCCCGGAGCTGAAATTAATGCGGTTCAGCTCCAGAGACTACCTTCTTTCCACCTAGTAATAATATTAAAAGGCAACGCTTCTTTAAATGTCTAATGTACAGCATTTCACAAACGTTGGTGATGGTAAAACAATAAAGAAAAGAAGGCTTCTAGGAAAGGGAGAAATATATTCTAAACAAACATAAAATAGGGCATTTTTTTTTGTTAAAGAGTTTTAGGATGGAAATAGCACCAGACCATTGGACACAGGATTTTGTAAGGGCTGTATGTTTTCCCTCATACTGCTGATTTGAATAAAACTGTAATTGAGATGATTTTTTTCTCACTTTAATTTGAGTTGTAGGAAAAAAGGGTATGGAAAGGAATGGGGGGAGAGGGACTGGTGCACACCACCTGTTTAACAAGTGCATCTTTAACATTAAGTGAAAAGACATTGAGCTGTATACATTTGCCCTACTACATCATTTAATCATTTCAACAGATATTAATTTAACCAAGACGTCCTATGTAATAACTCCCTCAGACCAGGCCACCCAGCTTCAAAAAAACGAAAGCGGGGAAGGGAGGGTGATTCCTCCTTTAGAGCCATGAGATAAGATCGTGTAAGCTTTTGTTTTGAGGTCACTCCCCAATCCCGTGTAACCCCTCACTTCAGGAAGTGATCTGTTGATCCACGGGATCTCTGGTTTTGTCATTGAGATATTACAATTGACAGGAACGACACATTTCGGCCTTAGTATAGACGTCAAATACACAAACCGTTGATATCGTTTTTGAAAGGATAGACACAATTACATTCCGCTTGTCTAATTCTCTTTTTGGTTTTCTTTGATTGCAGGAAAGGAGCTCTTGATCACACACCATGGAAGACTGTCTTCACACCTCTTCAGAAAACCTCTCCAAGTTAGTGAGTTGGGCCCATAGCCATGGGACCATTTGCAGCCTTATTCCAAACTTGAAGCACCTGCTTTCTGAGGGTTCCCATGGCACCCTGACAGCTATGTGGGGCTGCAGTGCTGGTCATGCCTACCATTGGCCATTGACAACCACTTGTAGGGCTGGCCCACAGGAGAGGGTGTGCTTCCAGGACAGCAGAAGCTTTAACTCTGACAGCCCCAGCATACTTGGGGTTCCCTCAGAGACACAAACTAGCCCTTTGGAAAGGTACCCAGAGAGATCCGGGAAATCAAAACAAGACGGCAACCGAACAAGGGACTCTTGTGATTTTTCCTATTGCAGTGAACAGTCAGAGCTGGATGAGGTGGTAGAAGAATATGAAGATGAAACCACCTTATTCGACATGGTGTGTGAGTCTTCAGCGACTGATGACGATAGTGAGTTTGAGCGTCGAGCCCAACAATCGCCCAATGTTTCCCGCAAGAGACCAGCAGCTGGCCCCACCTCATCTCTTTCGGGGTCTCGGTCACACATCGCAGATGAGGACAGCAGTGATGTCCTTGTCAAAAAAATAAAACAGGAGAATCCTGAAGACTATTACATTGTGGCTAATGCCGAACTCACAGGGGGTGTTGATGGACCAGCGTTATCCCTCACACAGATGTCTAAACTGAAGAATCAGACTCGCTCCACTTCCCCCTCTGTGGGACCTTCCAAACCCCCCAACATTATGCCGCTCTCCATAATCAACGAGCTAGATATGCAGGCTTTGTCTCCTCCACTGGTTCTACCAAAACAGTCTCCTCAGAATTCTCAGAGGCCTCAAAACAAAAAACCATCCAACACCTCTATAGTCAACCAACAAATAGCACTTCAAATGCCAGTCAGCACTTCTACAGGTAACACCAGCCAAACCATCAGCATACCCCTATCGGCGCTGCAAGAGATGCAGACTTCAGTAGACCTTCTTCCGCCCGTGTTGAAGCCGGTGTTGTCCTGTGACTTGGCTCTCTCTCCATCGATTAGTGCCGAGCCTGAAGTCAGCTCTAGTCAACAGCAGCCCAATATGATCCCCAATATCAGCAGTGAAGCAACAGCGCAGTCAATTCCAGGTATGATAAGTTAGCGTTTTTCTATGCGCAGGTTGTGATGACCGTGGCCTCTGTCACATACAGATGATAGCTGCCCCATTAGCAGTCGTTGAAGTATAATGGCATGAAGAGGTAGAGTGTACCACTACTTTTTAAGTAACAGATTTATGGTTCCAATTTATATTTAAAGGGAAAATCAGATTTATTTTAGGAAGCCTTTCTCGTTTTCTGCTTTCTAAGCATACGTTTTATCAGGGCTTATTCTGTATCCGCCAAATCCACTGATCGTGGACAGTTCTTGCCAACATTCCCCATTGACGTCCATGTGGAATTTTGGCTTAACATGACTCGATCGTTCACTTCGGCGGATATAGGCTGAGCCCTTAAAGTTTTTTTGAATATGGTAAAAACAGCTTTTCCTCCATGGTAAATACATTTAAAATCTTTTGAAGTCAGACACCATTGCTACTTTTTTTTTACAGGCCACATCAACCACTGCCCATGAATAGCATCATGGCATGTCATGATAAAATCCTATGGAATTCGGATATATGTTGAGGAATATCCCTATATGAAGTGTTACTATTTGCGAGCAATGAACCAGGTCACCTATGCATGGCTTAAGAGTCGCACAAATCAAGGCTGTTTAATTTGCAGACAGTGATAGGTTTTCGTAGGCCAGTCTTGACACCCTATACAATATTGAGGCTATGCACCCCATAGTTGCTTCGTTCATTTAAATCTGCAACCTTCAAGAGCATAAGGAAGGCTTCACAACCATTAAAAAGGTGGCTCAGGGTTTTGGTAGCTCATATGTTGGTCTAGTTAAAAGGTCTCAAAACAATTAACACAACAATAAAAAAAAAATCACATTTTCTGAAGGACCATCGGTATGGCAAATTTAAGTCTACACTGGTAAATAACTAGATCACACACAGATATAACGGACTAATGGGTGTATGCCATGGCAGACCAAGCAATTTACACCTTTTTAACCAGGAAAATTCACTGAGCAAAACAAGGTCATGAAATAAATTGAAGTTTATTCGCGCAAATTCGCTTACACACAATGGAACACAAAATACAGACAAAAAGACACACTTATTGGGGGTCTTGGGTCGAAAACTAGACTTTCCTAGGTGCAGGGAACTCTAAATAAGAGTTTTACCCTGACTGGGACTTAGCCCGGAATCTCCTGGTTCCCAAATCGGCGTGAAGTTCCACACGCCACCGCTCCCTTCTCTTCGGAGAATTGGACATTCTTGACCGCGAGCTACCACCGATCCTCTGGAACTGAAATCAGCATCAGATCCCAGCTGCGTCCCCTATGTTCGATTTTGAGAACTTGGACGCAAAAGTCGGGACTTAGAATCTGGCAGGCAGGCTTTTCTGGCTTGAATTCAAAGCCGATTGCTCTACTATTCATGCACGAGCAACTTTGAAAAGCCCACCCGCTCTCTTTCTACCGGAGAACACAAATCTCATTGGCTCACAGGTTCTTTATAGTATTCCGAGTTTCATTCATGAAACTCGCCAATCATCGCGTGGGAAAATTCCAAGCAACCAATCAGATCCAAGCCAGTAAGAAAAGCCGGGTCAACGGGAAATATGAAATAGCCAGCAGACATGCGCAGGCCTGGCACCTCACTCCCTTTCTATCTCAATGCCACCCGCTGGGACAGGCTCCTCCAGGTCTTGCAGAGCAAGTGGCATCCTAGATGACTGCCATTGTTTTTCGTACCTGGGTACTCAGCCCTTCCCTGCTAACCAAATGCTTTTCTCACCTTTGGCATACTCTGGCTTCTTTGAACTCCGATGTCCAGCAGACTTACTGGCGCCTATGGGTTAGCTGGGTATAAGGAATTGAATTGGAAAAATGTTGTACTTTATTTTCTATCTCCCTTATTCTCTATACACTTTATCTTAGACTCCGTGTGGACTCTTAGAGTCCCCCCTCAACCTTTATATATGGTTGGGGCACCCAGAAACCCAATACATGTTCTGGGTCACCTGGGCACTAGCTGGGGTACCATTTTAACCTAGGGATCCCTCCAGCTACAGGGACACTTGTTCATCCCTGTGCCTCATTCACCTTTCTGGGCTATGCTGAAGCAGGGTACCCTAGTGGTGGGTCGTGCTTGCGTTTTCAAGGGGAGTTATTGTCGAGACATTGTGCCTACATGTATCTGGGAATCAGGCATGATTCCCGGGTACCTTTTTAGGTGGACTGACAACTCCGGACCCCAACTACTTAGACACATTCTGACAAACAATTCCTCTGCAAAAACCCCCATTGAAACTCATACCCTAGCTGTCCCTGCTCGCTGGCATGCCCGGAAAGGGAAAAACACATAAAATACTTTTATTACGCAAAGTACAGTTGAAACATACAATATTACTGGGCTCCAGCGAACTCTCTTGAACCCTTATACACGGATCAGGGGTAAACAAAATGGGCTTAACCGTTATTTGAGAGCCTGGTTACCCCCTACCGTCACACCTCCCCCTCAAGTTGAAGTCTTGCTGAGCCTGAAGGAAGTTGAGATTCCTGGGGTATGACAGGGTCTTTCAGGCTGATACAGTCCTCCAGCCTGATGATAGTTCTTGCCCACTCCATAGTCCATGTCATAAGGGCACTGATCCCCCCCCTCCACCTGAGGTTTTCCTCCCCGGGTTTGAGGACACTGACCACTGGGGTCGCAAAAGACTGCAGGGGCTTGGGGCTGCTGACTGCAGCAATGCAAGGCTGCAAACGTTGAATTGCCGATCCATCCTCCGGGGACCAGGCTGCCAGCACCCTTACCCTCTGGTCGGTCATTTTAGTCAGGGGGTCTATCAGGACACTGTATCGAGTCACTAAATCCCTAGAGCACTGCGTCCTGTCCCTGATCTCCTTGTCTAACCTTTCCCTCCACATCACGACACTGTACTCTATCGTGTACTCTATCACGACCTGGGTCTATCGGGTGATCAGTCCACTGGGTCCTGTCTGGCTTATCCCTAACAGGGACCCTCTGTCTCCCTGACATCTCTTGCTCCCACTCCCAGTGGGGAGCTGCGAGCTGGGGAGCTGTCTCCTCTTGTTCCATAGAGCCGTCCCTACACTTCCAAGGAACCACTACCTAGTCCCTTGCTGCCTCTGTACTAGCCGGAGCTCCTGGGCTGAGACCCATACCGAATGTATACCCGGGTCCGCAAGCAGATTTGCATCTGCCCGCACCACCTCCTGGTATACCGCACAGTGCTCCTATAGTTCCCTGTCTGTCACATAGTCTGAGCATAAGTCACAATGGGGAACATCACATACATGGGGATACTGGTGGGGCATGGTCTAACTTACCTGCCTGATCCCTTCAAGGTCCTCTTCATGTGGGAGCTCCAAAGGTAGAGTAGCAATGATCTGTGGTGTGGGCTCGAAAAGCTGGGGAGCATACACCACCTTGGGTGGTATTGGTGCCGACTGCACCTTCACCAGGCAACTGCCCGACTGTGGCTCTCTGTGACTGCGGTCACAAGAGCATCCTCTCCATGTACCTTCACTGGCATCCCCGTCTGGGTACTGGTGCCCGGGCCCGACTCTGACCCTATCAGGCTGCCCCTGGAGTACCTTGATGCAGGGGAACCCCAGACCGATTGGCGATTATCTGGGACCCCTGGATAAAAAAATAAATCTTTAGATGCAGCTGGCTTTATCTTCACCCAGAGCTGTTGCACAGCTGCTGTCTGGTCCACCTGGGTATACAGCCTCTCGCAGGACGTCCATCCTCTAGCTGGGGAGCATTGCCCTGGACTGGGGTTACTGGACTCCTCAGGAACGGCAGATCTGTTGGTCCCAAATGCAGGTGAACGGCGACATCCTCAATGGGCAGGGGAACCAAAGGCTCCCCTGCCTGGACAAGTGCTTTGCTTGCAATTTTGGTGATGACTGCTACGGGAGCAGCATACTTCGCAAACAGGCAGATGAGGTGCCCCAGGCTGTTACCGAGTATCACATCAGTACCCAACCCAGGCAAAACACCCACATCTCTCATACCTTGACCGGCACTCTAGTCAAGGAACACCCATGCGACTTGAATTGACAAAGGTCTCCCATCTGACATGGTTATCCCTGTGCCCGGGATCAGATCCTCTGGATTGACCATAGCAGGTCGCACAAGAGTGACAGTGGCACCGGAGTCGATTAGGCCGTCTGCCTGGCGAGCTCCGATGGTCACTGGCCATAAATGCTTTCTCCTCACATTGTTAGAGTGCAACCCAACAGTTGCAATCTGATGCCCACCTGCCGCCTGGGTCCCCCGCTGTACTTGCTGGACCGCGGCAGCTGCTCCTCTGTGAGTACGTGTCCCACGATGGTGACTGGGTTGGCAGTTGGAGTACGTTGCGCCTGAGGGGGACTGGAGAGCTGGATTGCTCTGGACAATGTGGTCTACGGTGCCCAGTCTGATTGCACTGGTAGCACCTTCTTTCGTGCCTGAAGTCTGCAGACTTGGTTGTACTCTCCTTTGCAGATGCTTTGGGCTTCCCCTGTGGAGTGCTGGCATTAAAATCAGTCCCCTTGGGTGCCCGAGCTGGAGTGGCTCCATTCTGGGCATACACTTTCCTGCACGGCTAGTGACATATTCATCAGCTAGGCTGGCTGCATCCCGGCAAGTGGCTGGATTTTGGACAAAGACCCAATCCTTCACCTCTGGCTGGCACCGCTGTTTAAACTGCTCTTTAAACATTAAGACCAGTACGCTGTGGTATTTGGTGACATTGCATCTTTCCACCCACTGAGTACCATGCTGGATAAGTCGGGTAGCAAAATACATGTGCATTTCCCGGCTGGTCTTGTCCTCAGACCTAAACTGGCCAAGGTATGCCTCTGGAGAGAGGGCATACTGGCACAGAAGTTAAGCCTTTACATGCCGGTAGTCGTTGCTGTCCGATGATGTTATCCCCTGGAAGGTCTGCAGGGCGATCCCCGTCAAAAGCGGCGACAACCGCAAAACCCAGTCCCGTTCTGGCACTCTGAACTGGAAAGATTGATCCTCAAAGTCCCTGCAGGATTTTATAACATAAAGCTCAATGATCCCACCGCTGTCACCAGTAAATATGCCTGTAACGGGAGACCAGGCAATGTACACCATTTTAGCCAGGATCATTCACTGAGCAAAACAAGGTAGTGAATTAAATTGAAGTGTATTCTCACAAATTTGCTTACACACAATGGAACTCAAAATACAGACAAAAGGACACACTTATTGGGGGTCTTGGGTCGGAAACTAGACTTTCCTAGGTGCAGGGAACTCTAAATAAGAGTTTTACCCTGACTGGGACTTATCCCGGAATCTCCTGGTTCCCAAATCGGCGTGAAGTTCCACACGCTACCGCTCCCTTCTCTTCTGAGAACTTGGACTTTCTTGACCGTGAGCTACCACCAATCCTCTGGAACTGTAATCGGCATCAGATCCCAGCTGCATCCGCTACCTTCGATTATGAGAACTTGGGACGCAAAAGTCGGGACTTAAGCAGGCTTTTCTGTCTTGAAATCGAAGCCGATTGTTCTGCTATTCCCACAAGAGCAACTTTGAAAAGCCCGCCTGTGCTCTTTCTACCAGAGAACTCGAATCTCATTAGCTCACAGGTTTTTTTTTTTTATATAGTATTCCGAGTTTCATTCATGAAACTCAGCAGCCAATCATCGCTTGGGAAAATTCCCAGCAACCAATAAGAGCCAAGCCAGTAAGAAAAGCCAAGTCAGAGGGAAATATGAAATAGTCAGGAGACATGCGCAAGCCTGGCACCTCACTCCCTGGCTACTGTAAATCAATGCCACCCGCTGGGACAGGCTCCCCCAGGTCTGGCAGAGCAAGTGGCATCCTAGATGACTGCCATTGTTTTCTGGACCTGGGTACTCAGCCCTTCCCTGCTAACCAAATGCTCTTCTCACCTTTGGCACCCTCTGGTTTCTTTGAACTCCGATGTCCAGCAGACTTACTGGCGCCTAAGATTTAGCCTCGGCAGCCTGACTGGACATGGGTTCCAAATGACTCAGTGTGGACTCTTCGAGTCCCCCCTCAACCTTATATATGGTTGGGGCACCCACAAACCCAATACATGTTCTGGGTCACCTAGGCACTACCTGGGGTACCCCTTAACCTAGGGAACCCCTCAGCTACAGGGACACTTGTTCATCCCTGTGCCCCATTCACCTTTCTGGGCTATGCGGAAGCAGGGTACCCTACTGGTGAGTCGCGCTTGTGTGTTCAACGGGAGATATTGCCGGGACGATGTGCCTACATGTATCCGAGAATCAGGCATGATTCCCGGGTACCTTTTTAAGGGAACCGACCACTCCGGACCCCAACTACCTAGGCACATTCTGACAATTCATCCGCAAACCCCCCCTTGAAACTCATACCCTAGCAGTCCCTGCTCGCTGGCATGCCCGGAAAGGGAAAAACACATACATTACTTTTATTACGCAAAGTACAGTTGAAACATACAATATTACTGGGCTCGAGCGAACTCTCTTGAACCCTTATACACAAAACGGGGGTAACCAAAACGGGCTTAACCTTTATTTGTGAGCCTGGTTACCACCTACCGTCACAGTGTAGGCATCCTGTTAGGATGAGTCATGGTGTTCCCAAGCTTTCAAGCCGATACAAGTATTTGGTAGGATCTGCAAACACGTAGTACTCGTAAAACCCGAAATACCTGCTCTGGATCATGGCCTTGTGGAGAGAATTAAAAACCCCAGATTCACGCAGTTATGTTTTGCAGAAAGTTGATATAATGTTCATTTTAACCGATAAGAATCTAAATTACTTTACAGAAATGGTCAAAGTGCTGCGAATATGGTTGGTGCTTTATAAATCACGATACAGGCATACCCCGTTTTACATACACCCGCTTTACGTACACTCACAAGTACGTACATTTTTTTTTTTGTTGCACCTTACCCCTGTGTACATACACGTGCTTCGCGAGTACGGACACCAGGGGGCAGCGTGCGCAACTCAACACTCCTGCAACCTCCTTCATGCTTGTCTTCATTATGGAGCGCTCGATCTCCCTGTTCCCTCTGCCCTCCCATCTGTGTCTGTTCCCCCTCCCATCTTTGTCCGTTCCCCCTCCCATCAGTGTCCGTTCCCCCTCCCATCTGTGTCCGTTCCCCCTGCAATCACGCTTCCTAAGGCTAAGGCCCCGCTCCCAGAGTCAGCGCACCTGCGCTGCTGACAGGCGGTGCGCTGACACTACACAGACCGCGATCTGCGGTCTGTAGGGAGCGGGAGCCGGACGGGAGGTGGGAGGTTTGATCGGGAGGTTTGACAGGGAGGGGGGGCGTGGCTTGAGCGGAGGGACCCGCTACTCTCCCCCCCCTCCCTCCACGGACTCGGGCTGGAGCTGGAAAGTAAGTTGAAACACACACACGCAGACACACACACACACACACACACACACACACACGCAGGCACTCACGCACTCATACACACACACACACGCGCGCACACACAGGCAGGCACTCACGCACTCATATATACACACACACACACACACACACACACACACACACACACACACACACACACAGACAGAGGCAGGCACTCACGCACTCAGACACACACACAGAGAGGCACTCACCTGCTTTCACTCCACACTCCTCCCCGCTCCCCGAAGCCTCTCCTCCTCCCCTCCCCTCCCCTCCCCTCCCCATTGGCTCACAGCCACACACGTCACGCTTCAACGCTAGGAAACACCATTCTGTGGTGTCTCCAGCGGCTGACGCGCTACAGGCGTGTAGTCAGCTGTGCAGCCAGGGGGGACCGGGACCGGCTCGCGAGGATTCCCCTGCTGGTGGGGAACTCGCGACCCGCCGCCCGCGCCAACGAGCGCAGCGGGACCGAGGCCTAAAGCAGCAGCTAAACCAGTGAGTCTGCTTCCTCCTTCTCCCTTCTCCCCCCTCCTCCCTCCTCCCTCCTCAGAGCTCTGCGAAGCTTTGCATGTGATGTGAATAGACTGCAGTGTGAGGGGGAGAAGATCTTCTGCTGCAGTCTTTGCTTGCTTGTGTGTGTGTGTGTGTGTGTGTGTGTGTGTGTGTGTGTCTGTGTGTGACTGAGTGTGACTGTGTGACTGAGTGACTGTGTGTGACTGACACTGTGTGACTGAGTGATAGTGTGTGACTGAGTGACAGTGTGTGACTGAGTGACAGTGTGTGACTGAGTGACAGTGTGTGACTGAGTGACTGTGTGTGACTGAGTGACTGAGTGTGTGACTGAGTGACTGAGTAACTGAGCGTGTGACTGAGTAACTGAGCGTGTGACTGAGTGACAGAGCGTGTGACTGAGTGACTGAGCGTGTGACTGAGTGACTGAGCGTGTGACTGAGTGACTGAGCGTGTGACTGAGTAACTGAGCGTGTGACTGAGTAACGGAGCGTGTGACTGAGTGTGTGTGTGTGTGACTGAGTGCGTGTGTGTGTGACTGAGTGCGTGTGTGACTGAGTGCGTGTGTGTGACTGAGTGCGTGTGTGTGACTGACTGAGTGACAGTGTGTGACTGAGTGACAGTGTGTGACTGAGTGATTGTGTGTGTGACTGAGTGACTGTGTGTGTGACTGAGTGACTGTGTGTGACTGAGTGACTGAGTGTGTGACTGAGTGTGTGACTGAGTAACTGAGTGTGTGACTGAGTGACTGAGCGTGCGACTGAGTGACTGAGCGTGCGACTGAGTGACTGAGCGTGCGACTGAGTGACTGAGCGTGCGACTGAGTGACTGAGCGTGCGACTGAGTGACTGAGCGTGCGACTGAGTGACTGAGCGTGTGACTGTGTGTGACTGAGTGCGTGTGTGTGTGACTGAGTGCGTGTGTGTGTGACTGAGTGCGTGTGTGTGTGACTGAGTGCGTGTGTGTGACTGACTGAGTGACTGTGTGTGTGACTTGAGTGACAGTGTGTGACTGAGTGACAGTGTGTGACTGAGTGACAGTGTGTGATGAGTGACTGAGTGTGTGACTGAGTGACTGAGTGTGTGACTGAGTGACTGAGTAACTGAGTGTGTGACTGAGTGACTGCGCGTGTGACTGAATGTGACTGAGCGTGTGACTGAGTGACTGAGCGTGTGACTGAGTGACTGAGCGTGTGACTGAGTGACTGAGCGTGTGACTGAGTGACTGAGCGTGTGACTGAGTGACTGAGCGTGTGACTGAGTGACTGAGCGTGTGACTGTGTGTGACTGAGCGTGTGACTGAGTGCATGTGTGTGTGACTGAGTGCATGTGTGTGTGACTGAGTGCGTGTGTGTGTGACTGAGTGCGTGTGTGTGTGACTGACTGAGAGAGAGAGAGACTGACTGAGTGAGAGACAGAGACTGAGTGAGTGAGAGAAACTGAGTGAGAGAGAGACAGAGAGACTGAGTGAGAGAGAGAGAGACAGAGAGACTGAGTGAGAGAGACTGCGAGAAGGAGAGAGCTGCTATACAGTACTGACCCGCGTGCGCGCCTCTCACCTCCCTGCTTCCTCCCATTCATTTTATTTGAATAAAGCCTACTGTATTTATTTTGGTTACAAATGCATTATTTAGATCAGTTATGCACGTGTATGATGTTTGCAGTACAGTACATGCATTGTAAAGTGGAAAAAAGGCAGTGCTTCACTTTAAGTACATTTTCACTTTACATACATGCTCCGGTCCCATTGCGTATGATAAAGCGGGGTATGCCTGTATATAATAAAGTTACCAATGTAATATTTGCACTGTTTGCCAAGAAAGGTGGTTGGGTACATAGGCCTTCTTGTACACAGGTAGCCTTTTTGTAGAGGGATTCATAGACCATTTGACAGAGCAGAGGAGTTGCATTGTGACCTGCTTTGAACATTTATAGTACAGTAGCAATACTGTCTCTTTTCATGGGAGATTATCAGGGTTGAAAGATTATATAAAGTAAAAACAAGGCACAAGCATCACTTATTATTTTGTTAGTTTTTTTTTTTTATGCTTCAGTTCATTAAGCATCTTAATTGTCACATTTCTGGCCACCTGTTCTCATTGGATTCCTGAACAATACTAGGTATCAAAGTAGCGCAGAAACTTGGGGAAAAATTGAAAAAACAAAGCCCCCCAGATTAATCGACGGTAAAAACATTTTTGTACCAGTTTTGCCGCTGGGTGACTAGGCCTCGGTTGTAAAATCAGCTTGATATTATCCGGACGCTGGGTCTAGTAAAGCTGCAACTTCACCAGTTTGTACAACGAGAACAGTCATCATGGATGCCGTGTAGCAAGGTCCTATTTTGGTTTTGTTGCTGTTGTCATGTGTAAGAAACTTGAGAAATAAGTCACGTATGTTGACTTATGTCTGTTATTCAGAGCGACTTGCAGCAGCGCCGACCTGTCTGCCATTTTTGTAATGCAGAGAAAAGGGAGCGAAAAATGCATTCGGAAGCAGATTTGATATTCCCCATTATATTATACACAATGTGTCTTGTTGCTCTTCATCCTGGTGTTCCACCTTTTTATTGGAGTACACTTGTGTCAAGTATAAGAAGCTGTTTCTTATATATGGTGTAGAACAGGAGTGGCCAACTCCAGTTCTCAAGGGCCACCAACAGGTCAGGTTTTCAGGATATCCCTACTAAAGCACAGGTAGCTCAATCAAAAGGACTTAAGCCACTGACTGTACCACATGTGCTGAAGCAGGGATATCCTTAAAACCTGACCTCTTAGTGGCTCTTGTGGACTGGAGTTGACCACTCCTGATGTAGAATGTTAGATGCCAGAAGGTTGTCACCTTAAAGCAGCAGTTTCTATCTATCTATCTATCTATCTATCTATCTATCTATCTATCTATCTATCTATCTATCTATCTATCTATCTATCTATCTATCGTATGTCTTTATTTATATAGCGCCAAAAGTGTACTCGGCGCTTCACAAAGAATACAGTACAGGGAATTATAATAATACAGTAAGTGCAGCAAAATCAGACAATAGGAAAGGAAATCCCTGCCCCGAAGAGCTTACTATCTATCTTTTAACCTCCACTTTACGAGAATGGGAACCAGTGGGTCGTTGATGTTGCTCTAGGGACCCCCTGATACTCGAGATACTTATCTGAAGAAGTAGCGATTTTCAGCACCCTCCAGGGGAAACAAGAAGGCAGTTAAAGTCTCCCGGGTCAATAGGAAGCCACAACGATATCAGTGGCTGCTTCTCTTTGACTCGCAGGGTTTTTAAAACCAGCAAGTACCGCTCTACTGCGCTAGCTCCTTTAACCGGAAAGTGTCCTGGAACTACGGGGTCCCAGAGCTGCAACTAGCGCATTTAAGCTTCAGAAACCCCTTCTTCCCACCCTAGTAAGAAAAAATAAAGTGGGATTTGGTTGGTTTTGTGATGCAAACTAAGGGACAGAAAGTCATGCACAATGGACGTCAATTTGCCGTATGTCATTAGGATCTGTGCATCACATCATTCCTCCCGAACGTCTCCTTTTGACCCCAAATATCAAGCTGATACACAAGGTAAAAATGGGAGCAGAGAGCTCATTACGTGGACGCATAAGAAGCACAAAATGAAAGTGAAAACGGTCCCATTGATCCCAAAATAAGACTTCTCACAGTACTTTTGGTTACGTTTTAACAGCAATAAAAACACAGATTATTTTTTTAAGTGCTCAAAATATGTATGCCAGATGTAATAAAGTGAACAGTTGCTGTTGCACACACACACACACACACACACACACACACACACACACACACACACACACACACACACACACACACACACACACACACACACACACACACACACACACACACACACACACACACACACATATATACATATACATATACATATCACACACACACACTGGCCGTTCATTTGCTCTAATCAAATTAGCCGCTCAAGGCAATGTTTTTAAGCCAGTGTTATACTAGATCAGTGGTTTCCAACCTTT